>NW_022631066.1:7361567-7374366 GCF_010015895.1 Lontra canadensis
AGGTCTTTTCTGGTTCCATATAAATTTTAGGATTATTTGTTCCATTTCTTTGAAAAAAAATGGGTGGTACTTTGATAGGAATTGGATTAAATGTGTAGATTGCTTTAGGTAGCATAGACATTTTCACAATATTTATTCTTCCAATCCAGGAGCATGGAACATTTTTCCATTTCTTTGTGTCTTCTTCAATTTCTTTCATGAGTACTTTATGGTTTTCTGTGTATAGATTCTTAGTCTCTTTGGTTAGGTTTATTCCTAGGTATCTTATAGTTTTGGGTGCAATTGTAAATGGGATTAACTCCTTAATTTCTCTTTCTTCTGTCTTGTTGTCGGTGTATAGAAATGCAACTGATTTCTGTGCATTGATTTTATATCCTGACACTTTACTGAATTCCTGTACGAGTTCTAGCACTTTTGGAGTGGAGTCTTTTGGGTTTTCCACATATAGTATCATATCATCTGCAAAGAGTGATAGTTTGACTTCTTCTTTGCCGATTTGGATGCCTTTAATTTCCTTTTGTTGTTATGCGTTCTTCTTACCCCTCCTGGAATTCCCTCCCATCCCTGAGCTTCCACTGCCTTCAGATAACTCACAACACTCCACTTTAGCTTTGTCCTTATTATAAAGCTCTATCCTTGTTGTGTTCCCCAGAAATGCCCGATGCATTCCCTCTGCTCTATACCTCTCCCTCACAATCAGAAATCAGAAATTCTTTTCTAAATAAAATAGCTAGATATCGGGCAATCTCTGTGGGGAAAGTACGCCACTAGGGGGCAGAGGGAGGACAGTCAAAGACAGCCTCCAGGTCAGAGGTGGGCACTGACCTCCCTTAGACAGCCCCAACTCCTTATCCATATGACGAGAAAGATGAGCTCATGACAACCTGGGCTCTGTTCTGGGATTTTTCTTACTGCAGCTAGTGTAAACAGTCTCTCTGTGAAACTTAAGGATGTGACTCTGCCTCTTGCTGTGTTCCCTGTTAGTTGAAGGGTCCTCTAGCAAAGAGAGAGAAGGAAGCTGACATGCACGTGGGGAGACTTTTAGACAGAGAAGAGAAAGCATGTCCAGAAGCAAGAGAGAGCACGCCATGCTAGCTCAACTGTAGGAAGGGATGCGTGGCCAGGGTATAAAATGATAAGAGGAAGCATGAGAAGTGAGTGGTACTTGAGTCCAAAAGCCATTCTGAGGATGGTGGCTGTTAATACAAGGCCACTGGAAGTGGTAGGAGTTGGAGGGGGCGGGTGTTTCATGATGTGCCAGGTGCTGCTCTTGGTTGCCCGCATAGATAATTGACATGGGCAGGAGTGGAATTTAGGGGAAGGATATTTATTGGCTTGTTCTGGAAATAGCAGGAGGCCTAGAGAAGAGAGCTCAGAAAATGGATTTGGATCAAAGGAGGCCAGGCAACAGGGACAAGCCTGCCAGGGATCCATCATCTACTCTGCTTCAAGGATGAACACCACATGATCCTCTTGGATGCCACTGCCGCCATGATGAGTGGTTTCCTAACTGGCCCTGCTGTTGAGTATCACTTCCTCAATAGTCAGAGTTCTGGAGGTGAGTGTGTGTGATTGGCCAAGCCCGGATCACAGGCCCATAACTTAGCAGCCAGAGGGTTAGGAGGTAGAATGTCTGATTCCTATCAACTTTGATAGTGGGAGGCTGGCTTACTTCCCACCTAAACTCATAGAATATGGAATTCTCCCACAACATGGACAAAAGTGGAAGAGGAATTAGAATATTAGACTGTCAGCAAAAGAGGCAGATGTTTGCTCTTTATTCTTATGTCCAGGTGCTAGAGTGATCATTCCTTCAGTTATCTGGGAAATGAACAGGACATGGTCATGGTAGAGGGGAAACTGCTTGCTTTCAAATTAACTAAGAGGTTGTTGCAATAATTGACAAAGAGAGGTAATGGGGAGCAATGAGTGGGATTCAAGATGCCTTGATGCAGAAGTGAAATGGTTTATTGATCAGGTAGGTGAAGGGTAGTGATGAAGAAGAGAAGGTGTGAAGGATAGTACTCGTTTTCTGGCCTGGGAAACTTGCTGACTGCTGATGTTCTCTCCTTAGAGAACCCAGGAGGAGGAATAGGGTCCAGATTAGGTTCATTTTACCCCTACTTTGTAGGTGAAGAAACTCAGAGAGGTTAAGTATCATGCTTCCAATCACACCCTGTGAGTGACAGAACCAAGATACACAGCAGATCTGTTTGAATGAAAACCTCCTGCTCTTTCTCTTACAACAAAATGGTCTGAGTATCAGAATAGGAAGATCGGGGAGCAATCTATTCAAATCTTCTTTGTTTACATGTGTCATCTTTTCTGAAGAAGAATTTCCAGTTGATATTTTTAATGGGAAAATATTTTCATAGGGAAACAACTTGCTACAATTTTCTAGTCCACGGCTTGTCCAATTTCCTGGTCTTTCATTATACTTTCTTCTGCATTGTTTAGTGACTAATGCTTCTTATATTTGCACTTTATTATTATTGTTATTGGGCCCAGCATTTCCAAAGGCCATTTGAATTTTCCAGTATTTAGGTTAGCTATGGAAAAATAGCAGTTGTGTATCCCACATATTATAGAATTTACATGCATTTATTTGCTTTAACAAATATTTATTTTGTAACTTCTTGGTGTTCTAGGCACTAGGAATGCAGGAATAGAGCAAAACAGACAAAGTCTGTGCCTCCACAAAGCTTTTGTTGTAGCATGGAAAGACTGAAATGTACAAATAAATATATAATGTATTCGGTGCTGATAAGTACTATGGAAAACATACAGCAAGGTAAGGAGGTAAGAAATGCCGGGAACTCAGAGTTGAGGGGCACTTCTTATTTTATTAGGGTAATATTTGATCATACTGAAGAAGAGGGAATCAACCCTGGATATATCTGGAGCAAGAGTTTTTCTGGCAGAGAGAACAGAACTGTGAGTGCAAAATGCTGTGAAAAAATAACTTGACCTCTCTGTTTCACATGTGTGTTGTATATTCCCTTCCTCATAGTGTGGGAGAAAAGAGCAAGAAAGGAGGCAAGAAGAAAATGATCTCAAGTTTGTTCCTGATTCTAAATATTTCTAAAATATTTTTCTTCACTTTTGAATTATGAGATCATGTTCTAGAGACATGTCTGGAAGAAGGATGCCTTTAGGGATTCTGAATGGCCAATGACAACACAAGTAGTTGAATTAATTGTGCTAACAGAGCCAGAAACTTTTGGCTAGGTCTAAAATCTGTATGCTTTCAGGTGGGGATCAATTCGGTCCCACAAATGAGTGGTGAGGAATATCAGTCAGGGTAATGGCTACCTACTGTAAAATCAGACCTATTTTCTAATTTTCTCTTCTCTGGTTTTAGAGATAGCTGCAAAATCAAACCTAAGGCTGAGTCTTAGATTCAGAAAAAAGACAATTGTCAGCTTGTAATTATACTGGTATTAAGCTATGGATGGAAGTGAGGAGTATTTTTACATGGTTCCATTTGGGTTTAAAGTTGTGAAACTTGGGGCACCTGGGTGGCTCAGGTCATGGTGTCACAGTCCTGAGATCGAGCCCTGCATGGGGCTCCACACTTAGCGTAGAGTCTGCTTGTCCTCCCCCCACCCCTTTCTCTCGAATAAAAAAAAAAAAAAAGAGTTTCGGAACTTACTTTTAGTGTATTGAGTAGTCAAATGTCTTGACAAGAACCTGCTCAGTACCATGGATACACTTCATGTAACAAATGTTTATTGAGAGCTGGTCTCATTCCTGATAGAAATATTTTGATTAAACAATTAAACATGAGAAGGCTTTCAATTTGAGGTGCTTATTATCTTTCCATCACGTTTTTTTAGAAACTGCTGTCAAATCCTGTTTTACTAAAGATATTTTAAATCCAGCAAATATTGCTAAATTTGATTAAATGTCTCTTTTTTCTTTTCCTAGGATGACTGTGGATTTCCTGCAATAATCAAGTAATAAGATAAATAAAATTAGATGTTCTCATTTTGAGCTACCTTTACATCATGAAAATAAATGCTAGTGGTCCTTAAAAAAAAAAAAAAAGACTATATTTGGGTGCCTGGGTGGCTCAGTTGTTAAGCATCTGCCTTCGATTCAGGTCATGATCCCAGGATCCTGGGATCGAGCCCCACATCGTGCTCCCTGCTCAGCAGGAAGCCTGCTTTTCCCTCTCCCACTCCCACTGCTTTTTTTCCCCTCTCTTGCTGTGTCTCTCTTTCTCTCTGTGAAATAAATAAATAAAATCTTTTTTAAAAAGTCTTTATATTTAAAAAACTTCATTTTTAGAGCAGTTTTAGGTTCTTAGCAAAATTGAGCAAAAAAAGTACAGCATTCCCATAGACCCCCTCCCCTGACATGTGCAGAATCTCTCCCACTATCAATATCCCCCAACAGGGTGAGACATTTGTTATAATTGAGGAACCTACATTGACAGTCCATTTTCACCCAGAGTCCTTGGTTTATATTAGGGTTCTCTCTTGGTTTTGTACATTCCAGGGGTTTGGACAAATAAGTGACACAGATCTGCCATAATAATATCATACAAAGCAGTTTCATTCCTCTTAAAATCCCTTATGCTCTGCCTTCCTCCCCATCCCCCAACCCCCAGCAATCAGTGATCTTTTTTTTTAATGTCTCCATAGTTTTTCTTTTTCCAGACTGTCATATAGTTGGAATCATAAAGTGCTAATGGTTCCTTTAATGTAGTTTTTGAGATTTATGGCATGTAGCCTTATTCATTCATTTTAATTGCTGAATGAATAAGTGACAAAATATTGATCATTCTCCTACTGAAGGGCAATTAGGTAGTTCCTACTTTGTTCCTTGGTATAAAATTCTAGATTGGAAATAATTTTGCCCCAGAGTTTTGAAGCTGCTCCATTGTCTACCAGCTTCCGTTGTTGTTGAGAATGTGGCAGTAAACATTTATGTGGTGTTTATATGTTGGCATTTTCCTAACTTCTTTATATAAAATAGCTCATTTAATATGTATAAAAGTGTTAGGAGGTAGATACTGTTATAGGTATCCTTATTTTACATATGAGGAGGGACACCTGGGTGGCTCAGTGGGTTAAGTGTCCCACTCTTGATTTCAGCTCAGGTCAATGATCTCAGGGTCATGAAATCGAGCCCCAAGTTGGGCTCCATACTGGGCGTGGAGTCTGATCAAGATTCTTTCTCATCCACTCCCTCTGTTCCTCCCCTCTCCACTCACACTCTAAACAAACAAACAAACAAACAAATAAAAGGAAGTTGAGACACAGAAAGCCTAACTCTCTTAACCCAAATTCTGTAGCAGGTCAGTGGGAAGGCCTTCCTGTGAACCCAAGCAGTCTACTTTGTGAATTCCTTCTCAACCACTAGATTATACCACTAGATTATACCACCTCTCACTACAGTTTGTTTCCTGACCCTTCATGTATGACCTGTTTCTTAATCTGGTATCCACTGTTGAGATTTCTCTGTTTGTGCAGGTGTAACCTTCAGTTCTTCAGAGTATCTCCTGCTTTCTTCCTGGGGTTTCTCTGACACCATGATGTGATGATCCTATTTCTGTAGGAACCCACCTGCTCCTTACTCACATGGGACCTGAGAGTAGGAGGCAGTTTGCAGCTTGGAAGAAAAGCCTTGACAGATGAGGATACAAGCTGATGGATAAATGCTCCTCCTGACTGGTCATCAGATGAAAAATTCTGAGGTACATTCCATCTGGTTCTTTAGGGAGCATCTGCTGGGGTTGAGCACCTGATTCCAATGGAATCCCTCAGTCCTAGTTCTGGGGATCATTTCTCATATAAGCTTTCTACCCACAAGTTTTGCCTCAGCTTTGCTTGGGGATGGCCGAGTGCTAGGCAGGTCAAGAGTTGGTAACATAAGTAGCTCTAGAAAGTAGAGCCTCAGGATACAGTTCTGGACCTGAATTACTTACTGGGAAGACCGCTACAAGGGCCCCACCACTGGTGGTGGTTGGAGTGGTGATATCCCTTGACATCATAATTACTGAGACTCTCACTGAAGTGAGTTGAATTCAGGTGTAGAGAAGGTAGAATGCTCAGTTAGGATACAAGCAAGGGCTTTGAACAGTAGGGGCAATAGTAATGGAAAGGATCTGATTGACTGGTTTTGCTTAAAATGTTTTATGAGTTTTAAATTAAGAAAATGGCAGACTCTAGTTCTGCTAACTGTCAACTCAACAGAGGCTTTGGAAGCTAGAAGACTCTTGTGTCAGCATTTAAAGAAGGTATCATCATTTGTGGCTGCAGTCTGGGCTCAGGATTGAATTCTGTGGGCAGCAAAGCTACAAAGAAGATTGAATCTACAGCAAATGCCAAGGTTATGATAGGAAAGGGGTAGGACTTTGAGAACCATCATGAAGACATCTGGGTAGATGAACCTGAGAATCTCAAATGCCTGCTTTCCCCCAAACTTTCCAGACTGGCAGAAGCAACATCCCCCCCAAAACACCCCAACACCCTGATAAAGGAGAGCAGCTTCACCTTGTCTAGACCTTTGCCCTTAATGAAAACAGACCCTTCTTATCATCATGCCTTTCCTCCACAAGATCTGTCTCTACCTCCCTCATTGACTCCAGACTAATAACCAGGGTCAAGTCACAGCATGGCATCAGCAGGAAAACAGAGTCCATATTTCAGGAGAAAAGAGAATTTGCAAGAACTGGAGTGCACTACCTGCTGGCTGAAGCCAAGGCTCACATTGGGTGCAGAGCAGACAAGGTAGACTCTATGAGCGAAGAGGGGAGAATTCATTACTCAGGGAGCCCTCTTCTGTGAATTAGAGTCTGATGTGGGGTCAGGGTACCAGAGTAGGACACCTGCCACTTGTTCTCGAGCAACCTGAGAAATGCACCACACCAATAGTAGAGATGGAGAAATGCCAGTCTTCCTTCAGGTAGATGGGACCCATGCACATTCTGTGAAGTTCGTCAGAGAATCCCTGAGGCCATATTTTTAAGCAAACTACCTGCACAAAAGCCCTGGTTCAACTTTGCTTTTTGGAGATTGAGCAGGAAGACTGGGACTATTTGGGTAAGTTCCTTGGACTGATCTCCCACTTTTCTTAACTTATAATGCCATTTTTTGTGTATTTCAGCAACTTTTGTTTTACTTGGCTTTATTTCCCTAGCATCTTGAGTTGTATGCTTAACTCATGGATTTGCAATTTTTTTTTTTTACATTTTTAATATATACATTTAAGGCCATACATTTTCCTGCTCTTAGTAGAGTCCACAATTTGATATGTTGTATTTTTATTAATGGTTTTGTCTTAAATATTTTCTAAATTTAACTAGTATGGCCTCTTTGACCTATGAATTATTTGAAAGTGTATTTAAGTATAGGAATGGTTTTATTAATCTTTCCAGTATTGGTTTCTAATTTCCTGCTTTGTGATCAGGGAATATGAGCTCTATAATAATGTTTTGCAGGGTTTGCTTTGACTCGCTGTGTGGAGTAGAATATGGCCAGTTTTCAGAGGTGTTTCAGGTTAGCTTGAGAAGAATATTCCTTCCTTCCTTCCTTCATTCCTCCCTTCCTTCCTTCCCTCCTCCTTCTTTCTAAAGATTTATCCATTTATTTGATTTAGAGAGAGCGAGCACAAACAGGGAAAGGGAGAGAGAGAATCCACAAGCAGACTCCCCATTGAGTGTGGAGTCTGAGGAAGGGCTTGATCCCAGGACCTTGAGATCATGACCTAAGCCTAAATCAAGAGTCAGCCATGCAAATGACTGAGCCACTCAGGTGCCCCCCAAAATTATCATGTTTTTCTATATGGTGGATATCCCTTTTCCCCCCTGGCTTTATTAAGGTATAATTGACAAAGAAAATTATAAGATAATTGAAGTGTATAACTTCAATTTGATAAACATAGATGTTTTGAAACTATTCCCACAACTGAGTTAGTTGACATATGCATTGCCTCACATATTATAGAAGATGTCTTAACATTTAAAAAAGTGTATATTTGAGAGAAGTCAAGATGGTGGAGAAGTAGCAGGCTGAGACTACTTCAGGTAGCGGGAGATCAGCTTGATAGCTTATCTAAAGATTGCAAACACCTACAAATCCAACAGGAGATCGAAGAGAAGAAGAACAGCAATTCTAGAAATGGAAAATCAACCAATTTCTGAAAGGTAGGACTGGCGGAGAAGTGAATCCAAAGCGACGGGAAGACAGACCGCGGGGGGAGGGGCAGGCTCCCGGCAAGCGGCAGAGCAACGGAGCACAAAATCAGGACTTTTAAAAGTCTGTTCCACTGAGGGACATCGCTCCAGAGGCTTAACCGGGGTGAAGCCCACGCGGGGGCAGCGTGGCCTCAGGAGGATCGGGGGTATCTGAGTGTCGCAGAGCTTACAGGTATTAGAATGGGGAAGCCGGCTACAGAGACAGAGCCGAGGAGTGAGCTCACAGCTCGGGGTTACCTTTAACCGGTCACAGCCTCGGTCAGCTCGGAGCGCGGCCGGAGGCCAGGCAGACGGGAGTAATTGGGCGCTGTTCTCTGAGGGCGCACTGAGGAGTGGGGCCGGGGGCTCTCGGCTCCTCCGGGCCGGAGACTGGGAGGCCGCCATCTTCATTCCCATCCTCCGGAGCTCTACGGAAAGCGCTCAGGGAACAAAAGCTCCCGAAAGCAAACCCGAGCGGATAACTCAGCCCGGCCCCGGGTAAGGGCGGTGCAACTCCACTGGGGGCAAAGACACTTGAGAATCACTACAACAGGCCCCTCCCCCAGAAGATCAACAAGAAATCCAGCCAGGACCAAGTTCACCTACCAAGGAGTGCAGTTTTAATACCAAGGAGAGCAGCGGAATTCCAGAGGAGGAGAAAGCAAAGCACGGAACTCATGGCTTTCTCCCCATGATTCTTTAGCCTTGCAGTTAATTTATTTTTTTTCATTTTCAATTTTTTTTCTCTTCTTCTGCCAAATTTTTTTTAACTTTTACCCTTTTCTTTTTTAACGTTTTTTAGCTAGTTTATCTAATATATATTATTATTTTTCTTTTTTATATTCTTTCTTTATTCGTTTTCTTTTTTTAATTGTTTCTTTCTTTTTTTTTTCTTTCTGAACCTCTTTTTATCCCCTTTCTCCCCCCTCATGATTGGGGATCTCTTCTGATTTGGTTAAAGCATAATTTCCTGGGGTCTTTGCCCCCCTTTTAGTATTTTACTTGTTCCTTCATATACTCTTATCTGGACAAAATGACAAGGCGGAAAAATTCACCACAAAAAAAAAGAACAAGAGGCAGTACCAAAGGCTAGGGACCTAATCAATACAGACATTGGTAATATGTCAGATCTAGAGTTCAGAATGACGATTCTCAAGGTTCTAGCCGGGCTCAAAAAAGGCATGGAAGATATTAGAGAAAACCTCTCGGGAGATATAAAAGCCCTTTCTAGAGAAATAAAAGAACTAAAATCTAACCAAGTTGAAATCAAAAAAGTTATTAATGGGGTGCAATAAAAAATGGAGGCTCTCACTGCTAGGATAAATGAGGCAGAAGATAGAATTAGCAATATAGAAGACCAAATGACAGAGAATAAATGACTGAGCAAAAGAGGGACAGACAGCTACTGGACCACGAGGGGAGAATTCGAGAGATAAGTGACACCATCAGACGAAACAACATTAGAATAATTGGGATTCCAGAAGAAGAAGAAAGAGAGAGGGGAGCAGAAGGTATATTGGAGAGAATTACTGGAGAGAATTTCCCCAATATGGCAAAGGGAACAAGCATCAAAATCCAGGGGGTTCAGAGAACCCCCCTCAAAATCAATAAGAATAGGTCCACACCCCGTCACCTAATAGTAAAATTTACAAGTCTTAGCGACAAAGAGAAAAATCCTGAAAGCAGCCCGGGAAAAGAAGTCTGTAACATACAATGGTAAAAATATTAGATTGGCAGCAGACTTATCCAGAGAGACCTGGCAGGCCAGAAAGAATTGGCATAATACATTCAGAGCACTAAACGAGAAAAACATGCAGCCAAGAATATTATATCCAGCTAGGCTATCATTGACAATAGAAGGAGAGATTAAAAGCTTCCAGGACAAACAAAAACTGAAAGAATTTGCAAACACCAAGCCAGCTCTACAGGAAATATTGAAAGGGGTCCTCTAAGCAAAGAGAGACCCTAAAAGTAGTAGATCAGAAAGGAACAGAGACAATATACAATAACAGTCATCTTGCAGGCAATACAATGGCACTAAATTCATATCTCTCAATAGTTACCCTGAATGTTAATGGGCTAAATGCCCCAATCAAAAGACAGAGGGTATCAGAATGGATAAAAAAACAAAACCCATCTATATGTTGCCTACAAGAAACTCATTTTAAATCCGAAGACACCTCCAGATTTAAGGTGAGGGGGTGGAAAAGAATTTACCATGCTAATGGACATCAGAAGAAAGCAGGAGTGGCAATCCTTATATCAGATCAATTAGATTTTAAGCCAAAGACTATAATAAGAGATGAGGAAGGACACTATATCATTCTCAAAGGATCTGTCCAACAAGAAGATCTAACAATTTTAAATATTATGCCCCTAACGTGGGAGCAGCCAACAATATAAACCAATTAATAACAAAATCAAAGAAACACATCCACAATAATACAATAATAGTAGGGGACTTTAACACTCCCCTCACTGAGATGGACAGATCATCCAAGCAAAACATCAACAAGGAAATAAAGGCCTTCAATGACACACTGGACCAGATGGACATCACAGATATATTCAGAACATTCCATCCCAAAGCAACAGAATATACATTCTTCTCTAGTGCACATGGAACATTCTCCAGAATAGATCACATCCTTGGTCCTAAATCAGGTCTCAACCGGTATCAAAAGATTGGGATCATTCCCTGCATATTTTCAGATCACAATGCTCTGAAGCTAGAACTCAATCACAAGAGGAAATTTGGAAAGAACCCAATACATGGAGACTAAACAGCATCCTTCTAAAGAATGAATGGGTCAACCAGAAAATTAAAGAAGAATTGAAAAAATTCATGGAAACAAATGATAATGAAAACACAACAGTTCAAAATCTGTGGGACACAACAAAGGCAGTCCTGAGAGGAAAATATATAGCAGTACAAGCCTTTCTCAAGAAACAAGAAAGGTCTCAGGTACACAACCTAACCCTACACCTAAAGGAGCTGGAGAAAGAACATGAAAGAAACCCTAAACCCAGCAGGAGAAGAGAAATCATAAAGATCAGAGCAGAAATCAATGAAATAGAAACCAAAAAAAAACAAAACAAAACAAAACAAAAAAAAAACAATAGAACAAATCAACGAAACTAGGAGCTGGTTCTTTGAAAGAATTAATAAGATTGATAAACCCCTGGCCAGACTTATCAAAAAGAAAAGAGAAAGGACCCAAGTAAATAAAATCATGAATGAAAGAGGAGAGATCACAACTAACACCAAAGAAATACAGACAATTATAAGAACATACTATGAGCAACTCTACACCAACAAATTTGACAATCTGGAAGAAATGGATGCATCCCTAGAGACATATAAACTACCACAACTGAACCAGGAAGAAATAGAAAGCCTGAACAGACCCATAACCAGTAAGGAGATTGAAACAGTCATCAAAAATATCCAAACAAACAAGAGCCCAGGGCCAGATGGCTTCCCAGGGGAATTCTACCAAACATTTAAAGAAGAACTAATTCCTATTCTCCTGAAACTGTTCCAAAAAATAGAAATGGAAGGAAAACTTCCAAACTCCTTTTATGAGGCCAGCATCACCTTGATCCCAAAACCAGACAAGGATCCCATCAAAAAAGAGAACTACAGACCAATATCCTTGATGAACACAGATGCAAAAATTCTCACCAAAATACTAGCCAATAGGATTAAGCAGTACATTAAAAGGATTATTCACCACGACCAAGTGGGATTTATTCCAGGGCTGTAAGGTTGGTTCAACATCCGCAAATCAATCAATGTGATACAACACATTAATAAAAGAAAGAACAAGAACCATATGATACTCTCCATAGATGCTGAAAAAGCATTTGACAAAGTACAGCATCTCTTCCTGATCAAAACTCTTCAAAGTGTATTGATAGAGGGCACATACCTCAATATTATCAAAGTCATCTATGAAAAACCCACTGCAAATATCATTCTCAATGGAGAAAAGCTGAAAGCTTTTCTGCTAAGGTCAGGAACACGACAGGGATGTCCATTATCACCACTGCTATTCCACATAGTACTAGAAGTCCTAGCCTCAGGAATCAGACAACAAAAGGAAATTAAAGGCATCCAAATCGGCAAAGAAGAAGTCAAACTATAACTCTTCACAGATGATATGATACTATATGTGGAAAACCCAAAAGACTCCACTCCAAAACTGCTAGAACTCATACAGGAATTCAGTAAAGTGTCAGGATATAAAATCAATGCACAGAAATCAGTTGCATTTCTCTACACCAACGACAAGAGAGAAGAAAGAGAAATTAAGGAGTCAATCCCATTTACAATTGCACCCAAATCTATAAGATACCTAGGAATAAACCTAACCAAAGAGACTAAGAATCTATACACAGAAAACTATAAAGTACTCATGAAAGAAATTAAAGAAGACACAAAGAAATGGAAAAATGTTCCATGCTTCTGGATTGGAAGAATAAATATTGTGAAAATGTCTATGCTACCTAAAGCAATCTACACATTTAATCCAATTCCTATCAAAGTACCACCCATTTTTTTTCAAATAAATGGAACAAATAATCCTAAAATTTATATGGAACCAGAAAAGACCT